>NC_088243.1:56469557-56474557 GCF_036934945.1 Oncorhynchus masou masou
CATCACGTTGTAAGGAGTCCATGTAACCGTGGAAATGGACTCAACCGCACAAATTCCCGGGCGTCCTTTCTTCGGTCAGCAGTTTGTTCCACACTCACACAATGGTTCTTTAAAAAAAAAAATTGGACTACGCTCATGACTGTTTATTTTATTTTCACAACGGTCTTCATCCATAATCGTCAGTTCCAAAATGATCCGGTAGTTGTGCCAGCCCAAGCTCCGTCTCCTGGGGCTGTTTCTCCGTTCAGTTTCTTTAGACGGGGTTGAAAATGGAAAACCAAATGAAAATGTGAGAAAGATAAATAGAATAGAAGATGAGTGTTTCCTGGCAGATGTGGGTGTCTCTGTGGGTGTGTAGATGGGTAGTGACCGCTCCCCACAGATCGGATCAGACTACATAATGAGATGCCTGGGCAATCGACTCACAGATCTAGACTTTGAGGTGTGTGATAAAGAATGGCAGACTGATGGATACGCAGACAGAGTGAAGGGCGCCGTGTGTGTGTGTGTGTGTGTGTGTGTGTGTGTGTGTGAACGAGCGCCAGACTGAAGGGCACAATGCCTCATCTCTGAGACGTGATCAGTTCTGCCTGAAGCGCACTCTCGCCCCTCTCTCCCTCTCATCCCTCACTCTTGTCTCCCCACAGACAACATGGTGGACAAGACCAAGGTGCAGAGCAGTGAGGCCAAGGCCATAGAGCTGGAGAAGAAGGTGAAATGCACAGACACACACACACACACACACACACACACACACACACACACAGGATTGTAATGAGATTCTCTCCGAACTCACCTCTCCCTGACACACAACTACCAGTCTAAATGAGGAAGAGGAGAATGAATACACACATGCCTGACCGCTTCCTGATGGAGAACACACACTAACACGCGCGCACACACACAACAAATAAGTCTGACAGGGTAATTGCAAAGAGTGAGCTGAAACTATCTCCATCACACGTACACACACGTTCACACGCTGAAACCCACATTGTCATACCTATTCCATGGTAATATGGACTACCACACTCAGTGTCTGCCACTGACGATACACACACACACACACATTGGTTGCTAGGGTAGTTGCTGTGACAGACTCTTACTGGAAGGATTAGGGATGAGACTGTCAGAAAGCTGTCCGTAAGATGAGGGAAACTAGTATCTGCAAATGAAACACCAAACCAGCTGTGTGTGTGAAAGTGTATTTGAGAATGTGTGTTTGTGTTATTTTCATTGGACTCTTGTTTTGTGTTTTGTTTTGTTTTTTAACCCTGTAAACTCACGTTGCTCAATAACTTGACATTGAGCTCTGTGCCATTTTTAATAAGCCTCTGTACACATTTTGTGGTCTGACTCTGCTGCTCTCTCTACCCCATAGCTGAACGCAGAGCTGACGGCGCGCCATGAGCTGCAGGCGGAGCTGAAGAAGACGGAGGGAGACTATGAACAGAGAGTCCAGGAGCTGGCCGCTGAGAAGGAGATGCTGGGCTCTGAGAAGCAGGCGAGAGAGAGCGAGAATCAGACCTTACTGGGACAGATTAACACGTTCAAAGAACAGGTACGCGTGCGCTCACACACACACACGCATACACACGCATACACACACACACACACACACACGCATGTACACACACACACACACGCATGTACACACACACACGCATGTACACACACACACACACACACACGGATACGCATGTACACACACACACACACACACGGATACGCATGTACACACACACACACACACACACACGGATACGCATGTACACACACACACGGATACGCACACACACACACACACACGGATACATGTACACACATGTACACACACACACACACACACACGGATACGCATGATACACACACACACGGATACGCATGTGCATGTACACACACACACACGGATACGCATGTACACACGCACACACACACGGATACGCATGTGCTCACACACACACACGGATACGCATGTGCTCACACACACACACGGATACGCATGTGCTCACACACACACACGGATACGCATGTGCTCACACACACACACGGATACGCATGTGCTCACACACACACACGGATACGCACGTGCTCACACACACGCATGTGCTCACACACACACGGATACGCGTACGCACACACACGGATGCGCGTGCGCACACACACGGATACGCATGTACACACACACACACACACGGATACGCATGTACACACACACACACACACACGGATACGCATGTACACACACACACACACGGATACGCATGTACACACACACGGATACGCACACACACACGGATACGCATGTACACACACACGGATACGCACACACACACACACACGGATACGCATGTACACACACACACACACACGGATACGCATGTACACACACACACACACACACGGATACGCATGTACACACACACACACACACACACGGATACGCATGTACACACACACACACACACGGATACGCATGTACACACACACACACACACGGATACGCATGTACACACACACACACACACGGATACGCATGTACACACACACACACACACGGATACGCATGTACACACACACACACACACGGATACGCATGTACACACACACACGGATACGCATGTACACACACACGGATACGCATGTACACACACACACACACGGATACGCATGTACACACACACACGGATACGCATGTACACACACACACACACACGGATACGCATGTACACACACACACACACACACGGATACGCATGTGCACACACACACACACGGATACGCATGTGCTCACACACACACACACGGATACGCATGTGCTCACACACACACACACGGATACGCATGTGCTCACACACACACACACGGATACGCATGTGCTCACACACACGCATGTGCTCACACACACACGGATACGCATACACACACACACGGATACGCATGCGCACACACTCAGGACACCAGAGCTCCAACTTCCGCTACTCTACCATTTAAGAGTGGAATAGAGCTCTCTAAACTCCCCTTCACCAATACCAACGGAGGAGAAAATACTGAAGGCTTCAGCGGCAAGTAGCTCAAAGTGTTAGACTCAACTGACACACAGAGAGATGGGAGGGAGGGAGGGAGATGAGGAGGATGAAGGGAGGGAGGAAGAAAAGTGAGTCCCAGTTCTCCACCAGTTGCACCCTGCCTCATAGTGACACACAGAGCATGTACTCATCTGACATGTTCTATATACACACACACACACACACACACGTCTGCACACACTGTGTGTGTGTCCACGGAAGTGTGTCTGATGGACGGACAGGTTCCTTCCCCAGCAAGCTGAGGCCAGCAGAATCATCTCATAGTCTCTCACGCACGTCCAACAGTATGCCCCCACATCACCACACGTATCAAAGACTCTGTCGTCAACAGATCATTCACCCCCCCCCCCCCTGTTTGAGACGCAGCCCCTTCAGTGTCTTCCCAAGTAGTGTTGCACGGCACACTGAAATGGAGAGGATCAAGTCCATCAGCTCAGCCCCTTTAAATAGCTCGAAGAGCAAAGTCTGGCCTGCGTTGTTATCTCCCCGCTGATGCTGCACGGACGTTAACACACTGGAATAATGCAACGACGTTATGTAGAAGTGTTGAAACTGTTCATTACGGTTGTCGCAGAACAATGTCCATACAGGCTAGAACACTTTTACAAAGCAAGACACCGGTAGCTTCCACCTTTTAATTGTAGGATAACTTTCCCTGCTAGCTTACAGCTGAAGCAACATCAGTTCACTCTACCCTGGTACTTTGTTTCTGATAATATGCAAACCGTAAAAGCAAAATATGCTGATTGTCACCAAAAACGTTATCCAGTAGATTCCACAGCCACAAAGTCAGATACCACAGCCGCATTCTGCCTCACGGATGACGTCGTTGCTTTCTTTGACACGGCGCACACTTTTCTAAAAGAAGCGATTGCTCCTTCTATGCCAATGTTGTTGATTTGTACAATAAAATGTTCTCTTAGCAGTTGCTATTAAAATAAGTCGTAAACAGAAGGGATTGTTTGTCATCTGTAGCCCCGTGAAATCAGCTAAAACCAGCTCAACTCACCTATTGAATAATACGCATTCACCTGTATTGTGACTAGGCCTAGACTACAACTTGATTTACCCACTTTATCAATAGACAAATTAAAGTATTACTTCTGTTGTTTTCTAGTTAGATTGGTAGAAACAAAGTGAAATTAATTGTAGGATTTGTGTAGTCCTTTTGAACAATTTTGAAATGTAATGATATTGAACTCAGAAGACGCCCATGCTTTGAACAGAGCAGTAGCTGAATTTATCTGTCTGGACCAAGTGCCATTCTCTGACTTCTGGTGTCGTGACAGTATGGAGTATCACGACGGTATTGAGTATCGTGCTACTAAACCTGATATCGGAAGTAAAAAATCTGGTATCGCGACAACACTATTCACATGTCTCTCACTTTCCCCCCATTTGAGGCTGTGCGCCAGCCCTTCATCTGGCTGAATGCCCATAAGGACAGCCAGAGTTCAGTGAGGAGCAATTCTCTGTCTCTCAGTCACAAGAACATGTTGGCAGACACACACACACACACACACTAATTTAGAAAGACAGAAAATGTCCTCTCTCATGGTTTAGTAGTATGGTGCTTTTATACAGTAAAGTAAAATCTCCTCGAAGTAGTATATGTTTCTCTCTCTTCTATCCGTCCCTCTCTCTCACTCTCCAGATAGAGACGCTCAATAAGGATCTGGAGGAGGCCAAGACCAGAGTTGTCACGGTCCATGTCCCAGTTGGCCCTGCTCCTCCCACTGCCCCCCCTCTCCCAGGGCAAGCTGTGATGCCCGTGCCCCCTCCTCCACCCCTACCTGGACAAACATTCCTCTCTCCCCTACCAGGGATGCCTGGCCCCCCTCCGCCACCACCCCTACCAGGGATGCCAGGCCCCCCTCCCCCTCCTCCCCTACCAGGGATGCCAGGCCCCCC